>NC_134483.1:319140845-319183345 GCF_040206685.1 Ascaphus truei
ATATAGTATTTAGTGAGCACAAACGTAAATAAAAGCTAGAGTGATTAGGTGATATAGAGCATTTTTCCGCCCACAAACTTGGGCCTAAACAATTTATTGATGAACACTGTATGATTGTCCACATTAAAGGCCAAGTGTTTTGTTGAAATGAATACAAAAAGAGAGCGCGAGGAGAAGACTATAATTGTAAAAAAATAACACTGTGAATTATAACCAATGATAAAACTTACATCACAAGTAAAATGGTACCACGCTGTCCCTGCCCGCCGACTGAACTCATGATATAAAGCAGTCCCTCCAGAGGGTGGAAACACCAGACCCACACAGTGATGACCGGAGGAACCACCGTTTTGGGCCTAGCTACGGAGGTTGCAGAGCTCCAAACAACCTCCTAGTGGATGCAGGGAAATGACACTGACGTATGACGTTAAAGTGTCATGCGTGGTAAGCAAGACAACTAGTAACACCTCCACGCGTTTCGCATTTGCTATGCTTAGTCAGGGGCTGTGCTTACTGGTCAGGAGAAGCTGTCAGATATACCCAACAGTCCCACACTATTGGTTACCTTACAATCCAGGTAATTATAGTGCTCAGGTGCTCAGTGTTAAGGTGTTAATTCAGACAAACAATAAGCTATATTGACACACATACATATATATATAACTCTCCCCAAATAAAGTAAGATATATTAACATCTAAAAAAAAAAAAATATAACTGCACCTGGAAATAAGTAATGGACTATGCATAAGTAAAAACTGGAACTGCATGTATGGAATTATCAAATCAGTAAAACACCAAATGAATCTTTAAAAAATAAATGTATAAAATTACTCGCACTCCTTGATGGCTTAGAGGGTGAATAATTGATCACCAAGACATTCATATATTAAATCAACTGGAAATTGATGGGCAATTTTATTTTATTATAAATTGTTGTAAAACAGACAAATATAATAAACCTTCCAATGCATGATTATCAAGGTAATGATGATGATATATATGATATGTACAATAAGAGATAACTAAATAGCAGAATAAAGAAACATACAAAAACATTCATTGATGATAAATGAAAAAAATAAACTTAAAATGTAAGAAACTAAAACATCGGGATGGGCATATAAAGACAATACATGGCATATAGGATACTTAATAAATATCTCCCTTAAAGCAAATTACAAACTCAAATAACTCCTATGTAATATTATGACATGTAATGTCTGTTTTGGGAACCATGGACATCAATCATATTGGAATTATTACTCATGGACAGAATGGTATTATCCCCCACCTTGTTCATGATTTCAAAAAGGGATTTAGTTCAAGGAGTTCATGTAATCCAAGGGGTTTAACCCAGCGCACACCCAATTTTTTTTATTTTATTTTTTTTTTTTACAGAAATGGCAACTTTTTGCTGGATAGTCTAGATTCCCACATTGATTTAAGAACAGATTTTTTTTTTTTAAATACTGTAACTAAATCCAGTGGTGCGCTAATTGGAGGGCGTGCCCCCCCCCCCCCCCCCCGAGATTTTTTTTGGGGGGCACGGGCAGTTGCCGAGGTCCCGGGCGACCGCCTCTGCAACCTCTACTTACTGAGATTCATCCGGCTTCAGGGCGCATGACCATGGCAACGCGGCGTCAAATGACGCTGCGGGGTCATATGAAGTCACGGTTGCCACGGTAACGAGACGTCGAATGACGTCGCTGGTCACGTGATGTCACACTACCCCGCAGTGTCATTTGACGCCACGCGGGGTGGGCCACACAACAGAGGAGAGCAGGCAGGGGGGGGGGGGGGCACAGCAAAAAAAGGTTGACTTAAATCAGTAAGTGGCTTACTTAGAAAGATTTTAAAAATCGCACCTTAGGGACAAATTTTTATTTATTTGTACCCTTTGAAAATAAATATTTGTCTTTTCTAAACCATTAATCAACTATTTTATAATACTGTTTTTAAAGGTGTCAGTTTGTGCATTTAACCGATTTCTTTTTTTTCAAGGCGGGGGCGACTTATTTATTAATTCCTTTATCATCTCACCATCTTGTTCATATTCATTGTTTTATAATTGTTTCACTAGGAAAGTGTTGAGATAACAAGTCTAAGGCCTGGAACCAGCTTAAACCAATCTTTGCAAGGTCATCAACAGTTCTGGGTGTAATATCTGTTTGCCAAAGGCGCTGTTGCCCACACTCTAGCACTGCTACATCACATGGTAACACTAAACATGTACAACACTGCATGTACCAGATAACACCCACGCTGTAGAACAGTGGTCAAAGTGCTTTAAAGCAGCAATCCCTGGCCCAGAAGCCTCTGAGTTTAACCCGCATTATATTAGTATCTTGCACTCAAAGCATGCCCTGCTCTTTTAAAAAAAATGTTTTTATACTGTTAAAAAAACAAAACAAAATCTTGGTTTAATTTCTAGCTACTGAAGTTACCAAGGTAACCATTAGGCCAGGTCTCCAGTGGTCGCTGCGGCGCGAGCTACGGCGTGCGTGCCACACACCACAGCCTCTATGGGGTAGGCCCCCCAATGGCTGTGTGTGTTGGTGCGCAAAGCGCTGTGATGTGTTCGCTGGCAGGGAAGACAAGAATTTTGTCTTCCCGTGCCGCGACGCTATCACGTGGTAGGCACGCGCCAAAGGAAGGGCAGATATGCCCGGCCATGGCGAAGACCCGTCATAACCACGCCCCTGCAGACCGTGGCTGTAGCCGGTGCACATGCCACCAGGCGCGAGTGCAGCAGGGAGGACTGGGGCCGTAGCCTAAGACTGCTTTGGGCTCCATTTAACACTTCCGGGAAACTTATTTCCAAGGTTTAGATCTCCTGAACAGAGCATCAGATTTAAAAAAATAACCACAGCACTAAAACGGGCAAGATCTGAAAGCAAGTTTAAAAATGTCCAGAAATGTCAGCTAGCACAGACTGATGATTGGTTTCAAGCAGGGGGTCTCCAGTACTGAACTGCATAGATTTCAGTTATGGGGACCACCTTACATCCCGAGATATATACTTCGTAAGGTCAGCCCTGGCAGGGTACAGAAAAAAGTACACTTCAAGGAACCCGTGGGCAAATGGGAAACTGCGACATCATCCCTTGCGTCTTCCTATTGGCCCACCTTTAAAATAGAGGCAAGATACTGGCAGCCCTTTTAGCTCCTATCTTGGGGAGCAGGGGGTCTGCTGAGCTGAAACGAACGTGGTTCAGCTCCAGGCCTGTGGGTTTCACAATTATTTTTTTTAGAGGGGGCGGGGGGGGGGGTGCTCCTTTAAGAATAGTAGTGGCTAGTGAGCCTCATTTAAAGATAATATAAAGTAGTTAAACCGGATATGGCTTTAAAAAAAAAAAAAAAGTGAACATAAAAAAAGGTCAATGTTTGTAAATAAAGCGGTTCCTCCACTCATCACACTCCCTCTACCTCTCAGGAGACCACTAACGAGCATGGGGAGGGGAGGACGGTCTGTCTAACAAACAGTGACACTAAACTAGGATTGCCAGGTCTCCGGTTTGGAAACAGGTTGTCCTGTATTTGGACGCTGTCCAGTAAGAAGTGAAATGTAATGTATAACATCTGGACTTTAGTGGCCAGACTGACATAGGACCGTGGTTTTCTTCAAGCAGGGCCATTGCTAAGGGGCTGGACATCCTGATTGGCTGCATTACCCAGCAGTAGCAATTAGGAGGCAGAGTCAGGAGCCTGGGGTGGGTCCAAGGTGGAGGAAAAGGGTGGAGCAAAGAGGTGAGTCTGAGTGTATGTGTGTGTTTTTCTGTTGTGGTGGTGGGAAGAGAAAATGATGGATGGGCGGGGAGAGGAAACGATGGATGGGGGGGGGGTGGGGAGAAGAGAAAATTATGGATGGGGGGAGAAGAGAAAATGATGGAAGGGGAGAAGAGAGCAATTGATAGATGGGGGGAGAGAGAAAATGATGGATTGGGGAGAGAGAAAATGATGGATTGGGGAGAGAAAATGAGAGGGATGGGGGGGGGGGAGAGAAAATGAGAGGGATGGGGGGGGGGGGGTGAGAGTGTACCTGCAGGCATATTTATTAATTAGCTGACCGTTATGTCACTTCCCCTAAATTTTACAACAGGTGTGCACCAGTTTGCACCATTTCAGATTCTGTTTGAAAAATAAAAAACAAATTGTGGGTAAGGTGCTGTGTCCCCAAAATTTCTTTAAAGAAATAAGAGTATGAAATAGTGCAAATTGGTGCATACTTGAGTGAAATTTAGAAAAAATGGCGTCACATAATTTATAAATAAGATACCCTCCAGGAAATGTGTTCTGTGAACCACTAAAAAAAATCCCAGGCACTATATAGTCTTGTGCTACTTAGGGGAACCCTCACTTAATAACGCTCCAAACTGCACCTCTGTATATAAACAGCATGCGTGGTATAGCTGTCAATTACTGTGGGAGCTTCCAAAGACACGTCCAACAATTCCTTGCCCATCTAGATGCAAAGCATTGTGGGGAGCAACATAGGAAGCTCTTGCTTTACCACCTAAGGTGCAGTTTGGGGCCTTACTAAGTGTGCAGTTCCCACAAGCTCAGGGACCCACTATATCACCTGGGATTTGCCATTATTGATTTGTTTTGGCCAACCCTTTGGAGGCACCTCACAAACCCTAAGGCCAGGTCCCCAGTGGCTGCTGCAGAGTGTGTGCACCACACACCACAGCACAGCCCTCTATGGGGCAGGCCCCAGTGGCAATGTGTGTGTGGGCGCCCAAAGCGTTGTGACGCGTACGCTGGCAGGGAAGAAAATAATTTTGTCTTCCTGTGCCGCGGTCACGTGCTCGGCGGGCAACCAATGGAAGGGCAGATATTCCCTGCAATGGCCGCGCCCCCCGTCTCCCATCGCTCTCTACAGACGGCGGCTTTAAGTTGTGCACACGCCACCAGGACGCCAGGCGCGCGTGCAGCAATCAACACTGGGGCCGTAGCCTTAGGGCTCCCAGGCCCCCTGTTAAATCGAGGACCAATTCCTCTCTTCAGCATGTACTGTGCAGCTCCTCCTGATGCCAAAAATGAACCAATGGTCACTATTTTGTAACCACAGTTTAGGTAAATAGTTGCACCTTTACGGTCTGTGGACAGTCTGATTTGAAAGTGAAATGCTGTATGGTCAGCCAAAAAACAAACCTTTTCGTAAACAATTTTGTAATCTATTAGTCTTCCTTCAAGTAATATAACCACTTGGACAGAAAAGAATCAGGAAAAACATGTAGCGCACTTCCTCCCAGCCCCTGGGAGATATGGCGGCTACTGTGTGTGTGTGCGTGCGTTACCTGTGGCTCGCAGGAGGCCTGAACCTCCGCTGCTGGGAGCCCAGGGTGTACCTGATCCGTCTGGTGACGGTGCCTCCACCTGCGCGGGAGCCTAACAGTGTGGGATAACCCTGTGCAGGACACTATATAAGTAACACACATTGGTATGGTATAACAAGTTTACTGAACGCGTAATAATAATGATAATAACAGAACCACTCAGGCCTCGTAGGACCGTAACCCCCACACTGTGCCCCGAACACCTTGTCAACACCCTGGTGGGGTTTACTCCAAAGTACTGAGGTGCCCCATGGCACCCAAATACCCTAGTGTCCACAGAGTCAACACACCCAAAGTGGGTGCGACAGCGCTGCCCACACCCGCATGTTACTGTTGGTGCACTTGTAGAACGGTGGTATACCTGACGGGTGCTCCAACACCTGGTAGCGCCAAATGAAGATAAGGGATCCGCTGATCCAGCGACGTTGTCCGCGATGGCATCTGCCTCCACGTTGGGTGGTGTCCAGCAGGAGTGTCCCACCTTAATAGTCTCTCACTCTCTCTCTCTTTAGGGTGGTCTGGTCCCAGACCACCGGATCGCTGCCGCGTCCTGGCTGTATCCCTCACACTGGTACTACAGGGGCAGTGTCCCTAACTAGTGGGCAGCAACAACAAGCTGAGGGGAGTCAGGCTAGCTGGGCCTAAGGAGGTCTCTGGCAGTCATCCTGCACACACAACCTACCCTATCCTTGTCCCAGCTCCGACTGACTAGCGTGGTGCAGATGTGCCAAATGTATCCACTTCGTGCAGGGGAAGCTCGCAGCCCTATTGGCTGTTACGCGCCATGTGATCTAGCAGCCCCAGTGGCTGCTGTAGTCCCCGCGGAGCCCATGGGTGTAATGGGCACCGCATCATTGAACCTGCACTGCGCATGCGCAACTGTACTGCACATGCGAGGCCACAATGAAGATGGCGACGCCCTGCAAAGGGAGCCGCTGGGAACCTCCGGTGGCGCGCTCACCTCCATAACGCCTGCGCGCCCTCCGCACGCCTACCCACCCTCTCTCTAGTCTACCCGGCGGGTCCTCCACCAACTACCGCGTCCCCTGCATGCCCTGCCATTCCCCTGCTGCAGCGGAGGTAAGGAGAAGCCTTGGGGGGGGAGGGGGGGGGGCAAGGGGGAATGCCCGGAGGGGAGACCTGGCTACATACAAATCGCATTTCTTAAGGGCCTCTAAGTGGGGGGTGTTTGTCAATCAAGTGGTTCCTTATCAGAGAATCATTACAGTTGAGGGGGGTGGGGAGGGAGACTCTTGCACAAGGACTTACTGAACACTCAGCGACATCACACAAAGGGGAGCAGCCAGAGGGAATCAAACCTCTACCAAGCCTCAGCTTCCGAGGTTTACATACTAATTTAAAAAATAAAAAAAATTACATTTACTTATAGGCGTCAGATTTTGGCAAGAAAAAAAAAAAAGACCTCACCCACATGTAACCCCTTAAACATGTCAATCGTATTAGTTTCATTTGGTGATAAGATAAGGGGGATTTGTCCTTTAATTTAAACCATAAGGAGAAATCCTGCCATTAAAGCTCCACTATACCGTTTCAGCCGCCTGAGGCACTTCAGGGGCCCACCTGCTTTGCAAGAGTCAGTTAATTGCCTGGAGCACCTTGCATCGACCTTAGGGACCTCTGCCCTTATAATCATGTCATCGTTGGAAAGAGTGCAGCTGTGCGCAAAGCAATGCCGTGGTTGAAGAGCCTCCGGGCCCATGCTAGCAACAAAGGGGTTAATACACTAGTTTGTGTGGCCTTATTTTATTGTCAAGCCAGTTCTTAAATGCAACACCAGTGAAGCGTTTAAGGAAATTGCTTGTGAGATGTATGAAAAATGAGATGCCTCCATGTGAACTTGTCAGTTTAATCTCTATAATCTTCAAATTGTAGAAAGATTGTGAAGTTTGGGGAGCTGAAGTCCACAGATCATGCTGTTCTGCAAGACCACGCTGAACTATGGAAAGGTAAAATCTAAGTTATGCCCACCCTCTCCTATTACAAAACCCAGCAGACGAACAAGGTACAGAAAGGGATGAAAAACATTTAAGTCCACATGACAAAAACCCATAGGACAATTGTCAGAATCAGGGAATAGAAAAAAGAAAAAAAAAGTTAAAACAATTGTATTATTAATATTTGTTCAAGCCAAAAATCATATTGTTTTACATTTAAAAATGTAAACACGTTACTGCCACTAGGTCATTTGGGTCTTATTAGCAGGCAATTAATTTACTTAAAACTCGAACCATTTAGATGGATTTTATTTAGAAAGAGTTAATTATTAATGTCACCATGTAGTGTCCTTTAAAATATAAATAACAATATACAAATGTAGCAAAGCTCACGGTGTTGCCGAAGCTGCTCGGAAGGATTAATGCTGCTGGGGTGCCATTCAGAAGCATGAAATCCCGCAGCTCGATCGCGTCATACACTGTCCCCGGTGCCTCAGACTTAATCTTTTTATGTTCGCGTCGCTGGGGACATTACATTTTGCTACATGTACTACAATAAAAAATAAAAAAAATGTTCTAATCCATCCGTCACTGGTATAGACAGACTACATCTCAATTAGGGAAAACATTCATCTGAAGGTTTTCATGTAAATTAATAACAGTGTGTGCTCAAGATATTAAGCGAAGCCCAGGTTATCAGTAAATTGTACCAGGTGAGGGACCTCGTGGTTTTCCTGTCTGCTGCCGTGTTCTGCATCGCTCGGCTGTGACATTCCGTGATGTGACGGGGCGGCCATTTCTTTATAGGAGGACGGGGTGTTTAAAAGGGTGTGCATCTATACTATAATTCAAAGTCTGTTTGTTTGTCCGCCTATACAAATCTACACGCTTAATCCTAGAGCCAAGCTTGGCATGCTTTCCAATAGGATCAAAAGGAAGAGCGTAGGTGAGGTTTTGGTATGTTTGGCCCATAGCTTCGTCTATTATATCTCCATATCTCAAAACTTAAGTATGTTTCCGTACAAAGGTTAAGCTGTACAGTACAAGATGTCTGTAACTCAGTATGATTTCACCAGTGTGCCATATATTTAGCCTACCAGGTGCAACACCCGGTGCCTGACTTGCTTAGAGAAATTGTGGATGGTGGATAGGAGGTGGCGGAGGAGACGGGCGTTCCAGGACAGCGATCAAGAAGGAGAGTGTGGCTGTTATAGGAAGGGTGACAAGACGTCCCGCTTTTTAATCGACTGTCTCCCCTGTCCCGACTTTGAATGTCCCAGTTTTGTCGGGAGCAGAGAGAAAAGCAGTCTGTAGCTGCAAATTCTCCTCCAGCCTCTAGGTGGCGCTGTGCAGCTCATGTCACACATCCTCTGCATAGCTGCAGCATGATAAAGTGAGAGTGTGAGAGTGCGTGCGAGTGAGAGTGCGTGCGCGTGAGAGTGCGTGCGAGTGAGAGTGCGTGCGAGTGAGAGTGCGTGCGAGAGAGAGTGTGAGGGAGAGTGTGAGTGAGGTAAAGAGACACTGGGGTGAGGGAGTGAGAGAGAGACACTGGGGTGAGGGAGAGAGAGAGAGACACTGGGGTGAGGGAGAGAGAGACACTGGGGTGAGGGAGAGAGAGACACTGGGGTGAGGGAGAGAGAGACAGATACACTGGGGTGAGGGAGAGATAATAGAACAGCATATATGGAGATGCTATGAGACAAATATCATAATATTTATTAAGTGATGTAATTTGTTTTATAAATAATTTTGTAATATATCCCAGTTTATACCTTTGAAAATCTGGTCACAGTAGTTATAGGGAAGGTGGGGGTGAGGGAGGCCAAAAGCAGGGTCCAGGCAGGTTGGGGGGGTGTATGTTGGGGTCACACAGTTGTTGTGTTGCCAGAACTTCAAGAATTACCTTGAACTCTCCCTACTTTGGATATCATTTCCCCCCTCCCCTCCCAATGTTTTAAGTGTCTATTCTGCTAGATAATGGAGTAACATTGTTCTTGCCATCTATGAAGAGCTGAAAAGTTATGTGAAATTACAATGATATCTATAATACCTGGAACGTCCTGTACCATACACACCACCAAAAGATGACCGCTCCCTGCTCTACATATTTGTATGAATGACACATTTAAGCTATGAAACACATGAGCAAAGACACCTACCTGTAAAGGTGCACTCAAGTGGGTAAATGTTGCTATCAACTTGACTCCAACATTAACCCACTTGAGTGCACCTTTACAGGTAGGTGTCTTTGCGCCTCTTTGCCGTATTCAATTTGTGTACTATATTTACATCTACAGTATTAAAGCTGCAGTTCAGTCTTTTTTTTTTTTTTTTTTTTTACATTATTTTTTTGCTTCAATAGTTTTATGTGTGCAATCTCTAATTACCTAAAGAACAGTATAGCTGCAGCTCAATTCATTCTCCATGTATTGATAGGTGGAAATTTGGTGACATATTAAAAGCTGGCATTTGTTTATAATCTGCTTGACTGGCAGTGGAAGCTCATGAATATTCATGCGCACTCCTGCACTGACATGTGCTAGAGGGAGGGCAGGGCTGACAAAGGGGTGTGCCAGGGCTTGTGACAGGACATGAAGGGGCAGTGCCTTAGAAAATGGCTGTTAAAATAGAATACAAGAAAATTGGTCTTTCAAAGTTGTTGTTTTTAAAACAGAAAATGCTAAAAGTATTTTTTCTTACTACAGAACTGATTTATTAAAAAAACACACATACAGGATATTGACTGAACTGCAGCTTTAAGGTGCACCTCGCCCACAGGGGGATAGTGTTGGTCTTAGTACCATTAGATTTATCCTTATTGCAGTAGGGGTTATCCCGAGCAGACTTGCTCTAAAGTGTGGAGGTTGTGTGGCGATGAAACAAATGATATCCTAAGTGCGACTACACATTTAAACATGAACAGATAAAGTTTCAGTAGGGTAGGGTATGATCAGCAGGAAATCAGCATAGCGGGTGTGCGCCTAGTATTGTATTATTGCTTTAAGTATCTACAGCAGTGTCTTATTTGCATATGCTTTGTTTAGTAGAGTGATCACCAGGGCTCTCCAATGTGGTGCCCACGGACACCATGGTGCCTGCCAAGCCTTTTGTGTGTGCCCTGAACTGACTGACCAACCAGTTGATCAAACGGTGTAGATTAGGGGTCTACAACACGTCGATCACGAGCTACCGGTAGCTCAACGTCTGCCAGTGAGCAGCACGCCGCAGTGCTATATGCCTCTCTCATGTTGGAGGCCTCCCCCAAGGTAAGTGTATTTTGTGTGTGCGTTAATTGGTTAGTGGTCTCACCACTCTCTCCTGAACTCTCAAGTGTGCCCTTGTATGCATGTACTGTATGTATGTATGTATATCGCGCCATTAATGTACATAGCGCTTCACAGCAGTAACTGGTGTGACAATCATATAAATAACAAATAATACAAACAACATAATGGGAAGAAGTGCTTAAGACATAAAAGTAACAGTTAGGTAAAGGAGTCCCAGTCCAGAAGAGCTAACAATCTGTGCGCAAAATGTTTGGGGAGCCCTGGGGTACACAATGCGTCAGCCTGATAGGGAAGTTAATAAAACCACATCACATTACCAATCCTAAAGACCCTCATTAGCCATGCCAAGCCTCTCAATAAGCTTCCTGTCATCTCAAGCTATGTGTGGAGTAGATAAAACAGCTTGCATTCAACTGAAGAGTGTGCAAGATATTTTGTTGGCCTCTATACAGTTCTCACGGGACTGCATTGACCTGCTAGGCCAAGAGTATTATAAAAAAAAAAAAAACACAGTGCTATGCTCATTTGGGCTGAAATGTTTCAGGCTTTCTTCTTGTTAGGAGAAGCTTGTGGGGAGCGCAGGTATCAGCACATGTGGGGAAAAAAAAAAATATATATATGGTGTAGTGTGTTTAAACAGATTCAGCAATCAAAAACAATAAAGCACGATTGGGGACTCACACTCTCCCAGTGAAAGATAGGCGGTGGATACAACAATGCAGACCCAGTCAGTGGATGATCACAGGAATCAGCAGCATATTCCCTCGGTGTGAAAAGATAACACACTTAGTGCAACATTGCATGTACCAGTTAAATGTTTATCCAGGCAATAATTATTGCACTTACATTAGGCACTATGTGCTTAGACGCATAACAAAATCGATGCGCAGCTCGTTCATGCCACCAGCCCTGCTCTCGAGGTTGCGTCGCGTCACTTCCGGTCGGTCCGTGACGTCACTTCCGGTTGTGATCGATCGCAATGATGAGATCACCGGGTGGAGGGGGAGATGATGGATAACGTCTCAAGCTGCTGCAAGTTCAACTCTACGCGTTTCGCTGGCTTAGCAGCTTCGTCAGGAGTTCAAACTTTTGTTTCTTCTGGTTATACAGTTCTCCAAAGGCACTGAGGACATTGGGATACAACAACATTGTCCACCAGTGACCAAATACCTTCCAGGTTCCTATGTTGGGATATGTATACTTTCAACAGGATTATGATGGAATACAGAGAATGCAAAAATTATCCTGCAGTGTTTGTGGAATTTTTTTTTTTTTAAAAGGTTGACATTAACAATTACCTAATAGGAGATGTTATATTATATGTTATATTTAGTTAAGTCTCCCCACTACAACACTGGGCAAAACCAGTGCAAAAGAACTGCCCCAGTTGCTTTCAATGGGATTCATTTTCTATGATAAATACGATGCTGTTTATTTCCTCTGGTTTTGCAGTCGTGAAACGTAAAATGTGTACAAAAGGTGGAAGTCCACGCCTGTTCACCACCTTTAACGCCCTCCTCTGCCCTACTACGCCTGCACCCCCTTCTACCGTCACAGCCCATGGCCTCGCCACCCTCTTCACAAAGAAGATTAAGTTAATCAGACATGACATGTCTACATGTTAAGTTCCACATGCAACACCTGCCTCCCCTCGCCCACCTAAATCCCCCCCCCAACTCAATTTCCCCGGTTACCGAGGACAAGGTCTCCGTGCTCCTCTCATTATCTCACCCCACAACCTGTCCCCTTGATCCTATTTCCTCACTCACTCTCTGGCACACAAACCCCCACCTTTACTCACCTTTTTAACCTCTCTCACCTCCAGCACATTTCCATCTTCCTTTAAACATGCACTCATCACGCCCATTCTAAAGAAACAAACACTCTTGACCAGCCTCCCTCTCTAACTACCGCCCTATCTCTCTGTCTTCTCCCCCTTGCCTCCAAACTACTGGAGTGACTTGTATACAACCACTTAACTCACTTTCTCTCATCCAACTCCCTGCTTGACTCTTTGCAATCTGGTTTCCGCTCTCTACACTCCAGACACAGCAATTTTCCATGAGGCTCCGGCCTAGGGTGGCAACATTTTGGGCCGGCAAATTATATACACACGCACACCTCTCTTCCCCACTTATTGCCTTACCTTCTCCTTTGTGCCTCGCGCCTCCTTCAGCATCAAAATGACACTGCGATGTCAGTGTGTCACGGTGCCACAGCAATGGCACATGGCGTTGCAGCATCAAATGAAGCTGAAGGAGGAGGGCAGCAGTTTTGTCAATCCGCCACTGCCTGGATCTCTCTGTTGCCTTCGACACTCTCGATCACCCCCTTCTCCTGAACACATTCCGCTTGTCTCCGTAACGCAGCCTTCTCTTTGTTCACATCCCACCTATCCAACCGCTCCTTCAGTGTTTCCTTCTCTGGCGTCTCCTCTTCACCCCCTTTCTTTTGGGGTCCACGAGGCTCTGTACTTGGCTCTCTGCTCTCACTCGACACCTCCTCTCTGCTGTACTAATACAATCTTTTGGCTTTCAGTAACATCTCTATGCTGATGACACCCACATTAACCTCTCCTTCTCTCTCCTGTCCTGTGTCACTAACTGTCTCTCTGCAATCTCCTCCTGGATGTCCCAGCGTTACATGTCCAAAACAGAACTAATACTCTTTCCCCTTCCACAATTATACCTAAACTCCCCTCACTGTCAATACCACAATATCATCAACACCTCAAGCCCACAATCTAGGGGTCATCTTCGGGTCTCTCCATTCCCTCACATCCTGCCATCTACACCTCTGAAACACTACCAGCATACACCCTTATGTCACTCATGATGCAACTAAAATCCTAATTCACTCATCCTGTCCCGACTTGAATACTGCAACCTTCTCCTAAATTGGCATGCCCCTTGTCTGCTATTCCAATCCATCCAAAATTTTGCTACCAGACTCATCTATCTCACTCACCACTCCACTATGCAAATCCCACACACCTCATTGATCCCAAGTGTGAAGCAGGACCAAACTATATCCAAACATCCACACCCCCAAGCCCTAATGGGACCAGGTGTGTGGCTGGACCATACTCCAACCCACAATCAGTAGCCAGCCACCTAACCTGTTGTCAACATTGTCCCTCTTTCCCTCTACGAGCAGGGCCCTCATTACCTTTTTTGTATACGTTTGTGCATGCTTGTCCATATTTATATGTACCACTGCTTACGTAATATACATAACTCTGTGCCGCGCTGCAGACTATATTGGCGCTATACAAATAAATAAGTCCAGTCGCCATTTTATTTAGTGATCGATCCACCCAACATACTGTGTTAGGGCTGTTCTATAGAGGGTGCGCTTGCTGCGACGTGCGCGCGCGAGGCAGTTATAGTTGGCTGTGGTTAGTGAGCCTTCCTATAATAGGATCGCGCGCACGGCAGTGAGCGTGGAGTCGCCCCACAGGGGGGAAGACTGGGAAAACAAAGATTTTATGCCGCTACCGCCGCTGAAATGTATGTATATGTATATGTGTATATGTGTGTGTGTGTGTGTATGTGTATATATATATATATATATATATATATATATATGTGCGTGTGCGTGTATATATATATATGTGTGTGTGTGTGTGTGTGTGTGTGTACAATGTTAATAAATAATTTATTTAAAACGTATTTATTTATTATAAACGTATTTCACACACACACACAGTCACACACAGTCACACACAGTACCTCACTGTGTCACTCACAGCATACACAAAAACAGTATGCGGTGCACGCGCGTTCGCACAGGCACGCACAGCCGCACACTATATTACGTGCCAAAATCAGACGTCCTTCCTCGCCATAAGACTTCCTCTGTTAGTGTTTGAAAAGTGTTAGTTTTTGGGCGCTTTGTGCTTGCAGTTGCAGTTTTTGAAGAGTCCCAAAAAACAAAACACATATACAGTGAACCTTCTTTGACCACACTCTGCCCTTCTGCACCCATCGCCCTAAGTCCCAGGAAGAGAGAGCGCAGTCAAAGCAATATGCACAGCAGCAATGTCCAAGTTCTTCCCCGCTGCTGTATTTTTGTGGTGACCACTGTATTTATTTAATCTTTTGACCGCAGGACAGGTGCTGTGCTTTTAACAGTGGAGATGAAAATCCATCAAACTGATTGCACACAGTCGCATTACTTCAAAGCTTTTTCTTGGCTCTGAATTGGTATCACCGTCGGGGTGCGTTACTTGCATTGCCAGGTTAAAATTAAAGGCTGCAATGGCCCAACGAGTTATGCAATGGCATCTATATTTCCACCGTTCTAATTACTACGGTTTGCTTTATCCCCGTCACTACTATCTGCTACTAAAATGCTTAGGCAAGATATTTTTAAATCTGCAGTAAAAAGGACTCGACGTCTCTGCATACCTTATGACAATTGGATGTTTTCTCGCATTAGTTCTGCAAAATGGACAATAGAAAGTTAAAAAAAAAAATTTATATTGTCTTTCCCAGAACACTGCATTACTAACTTCAGAAAGCACTCTAAAAAATGTAAAAAAAAATAAACCACGTGTTGCAGTAAACACAAGCCATATAAAACACGCACACAGTATACACATACATACAGGGGTGGCCAAAAATATTAAATACTTAGGAACCAGAATTTTGTCCAGATAGAAACCCCCCGTCGTAGGCTCTGTGTCATGGCGTGTGTGTGGGGGGAATGACAGTGTGTGTGTGGGGGGCAGGCAGTGCACGTGCATGGGGGGGCAGTATGGCAGCTCATGTGCGTTGGGGGCTGGGGGGGGGCGGTTTGCATATCTCTATTGTTAACATAGTAGCAGGTCCCATTCTAAGCACAGATCTAAGTAACAACTAACTGATAACTTATTTTGCAGTTGAGAAAGTAAATGTTTCAGTTAAAAAAAGGGTCATTCGTCAAATTCATTGAACACAAATCACTATTAAATCTAGACCAGAGTGCCTACCAGCTCAATAACTAAAAGCAAGATATATACTGTATAGATTTTTGCATTATTAGGGCCCTAAATGGAAGAAGAGGGTCCCAAAGATTCAAAGTGGAAGTGATCAACGCCAATTTAGAAAGGACAATTATTATTATTTTTTTTTAACATTTGAATATTTCTCCCAATCATTAAAGTACTACAGGATATCCCAATAAAATAAACTACGAAGATTTAAAAAAAAAAAAACAAACAAAAAAAACAGAACAAAAATGAATATAGAAAGGGGTGGTTGTATTGTA
Source organism: Ascaphus truei (assembly GCF_040206685.1). NCBI lineage: Eukaryota > Metazoa > Chordata > Amphibia > Anura > Ascaphidae > Ascaphus > Ascaphus truei. The sequence goes on from NC_134483.1 coordinate 319,156,678, forward strand.
GCCACCCTTTCATGCTGCTAGTCACCAACTACAGCAGGGAATAATATTTTGTGCATTTCATAACTCCACTTGATGGTTTAACACTCCACCCCAACGCTATGCATGATCAAGTTCAGACAAGTCCCAACAGTCTGTGTGATGAGCAATAAAGATAAAACGGATGATATTATTACATCTAAATGCTCATAAATATTTACAGAGTAACACTGGCTTTTCATGGGCACAGGTGAGGGGGGGGGGGAGAAGGAAAGAAAGACAAGAGGATTCACCGATTTGTATTGGCAATAAAATAGTACAACACAACTATGTCATTCAGCGTTTAGAATGCTCGAACTGCGCTTAATGCCAACATTTATGTAGGCAAGTGAAAGGACAAGCCCAATGGCTCACTAGTTTTCCTTTTTCATCCTGATCTCTCAATACAAGGGCTGAGCAATCACCAAGCAACTCTTTCCTTTGTGAAAGTATTTAAACAAAAAAAAAAAAAAAATGTACAAAAAAAAAGAGAGAGAGATCGAGTAAATATGGGCCCATATGTCTTGTAGCCAGAGGATGGATTGACCGGAAAAAGAGACTCCAAGGTTAATCATTAACGCATTTAGACTTCAGAGCAGATAGTTACTAAGAACCTGCAAGTGTAAAACAGTTCATTGCCCTTGTCAACACCAGTGCAGAAAAGATCAACTTATATTTTCTGGCTGTACTCTGGGACTGCCTCCTATGGCAGTTTAACCCCAGCTGACAGGATGCATTGCAAAGCTTCAAGCAACCAAAGTCTAAATACTGTGCAGCAGAAGCAGAAGCACCTCTATGTTACAGACCAGGGGTGCGCAACCTTTTTTCTCTTGCGACACCCTTCATCACCGTGCTTCGTTGCTGAGGCACCCCCCACCAGGATAGTCACTCACAGGAGACGGGGGGGGGGGGGGGGCACAAAGAGTCACAGGTAACGGGGGGCGCAGAGAGTAGTAGGAGAAGGTGGCAGAGTCACAGGAGACGGTGGGGTTCAGATAGTCACGGAGATATGGGGGGACAGAGTCCCAGAAGATGGGGGGGGCAGAGACAGGTTAGAGAGTCATAGAAGTTACACACAAACACACAAACAGGACAGAAATACACAGGAGGGCAAAGACACAGCCTCACCTCTCTCCTGCCCATGCCACTTCCCCCTCTGCTTGGCTGCAATACCCAGCAGCAGTCAATCAGGGAGGAGGAAACTGCCAAGCCCCTAGCAACTGCCCTGCTTGCTCCCTGCTCTGGGAGATCGGGCAAATCCTGCAGCCCTTTGTGATCATGTGACGGAACCCCATGGTGCCGCGGATCCCAGGTTGGGAAACAGATAAGATACGTGATTATTTATGGACCTAACAAACTCATCATGGGGCACAGAAGTCAAAATTGGCTCCTAAAAGTGGAATCCGGATTCAGGGGTCTTAGCTGGGTGGTGTAATGAAGGGAATGTCCATGTGGAGAACTATTAATCACATCTGTACAAAGAACGTACCCAACATCACTTTGTATTTCAATATTCTTGTATTGGGATATGTAAAATAAAGTGGATCATGGAAATGTCTGCGAGCGTACGTGTGATGTAACAGGTAGTTAAAGGCCTCTAGAAAGAGAACCACAGAACAGAAGTAGATCCATTTTGGTGAAGGTACCTCATCGGGAGGTATTCTAATCTCAGTTCTAGCATAGTGCCGATCAGGAACTTTCGTGCATTTACTTTTTGTGCAAATGAACACCAAGGAAATCTCGAACTTTATGGCTACGTTAATGGTTAATAACCTGTTCATTTGTGTTAACAATACAGAACCAAGGGGTTAACTTTCAGTTTAAAAATACCTATTCTTCTAGGTCTCCTGTGAGGTTAACTGGGTGAACCTGGTCTGCATTAATAGTCCAATAAAAACAAGGGGGGAAAAAGCCCCAATATATATATTTATAATAATAATATATATATATTTTGATCAAAAAGTGGCACTGTGTGCTCATTTGCATGTCATTTCCCAGAATCCCTTGCTGCAGTGGAAGTGCTGTGTGCTGGGTGATAATGGGGAAAGGCGGGGTTGCAGACCTGCCTAAGACATGCAGATGAGCATACAGTTGTATTTACATTTATATATATATATATACTAGCTGAGAGACCCGGCGTTGCCCGGGATGTAAGTGCGTAATAGGTAGTATTATGTAGAAATGGTGGAACAATAGGTGACTATTTGTTGTAAAGGTTGGATAATAATGTTGAAAAGAAAGATGGAATAAAATGTAATACGATGAGGGTGGGGGGGGAAAGGGGGAGAAAGGGGAGCAGAGAGGGGGAGAGGGGGGGGGGGAGTGGAGAGGGGGGGAGTGGAGAGGGGGTCGTCCGCCCCCCTGTCCGGTCGTCCGTCCCCCCGTCCGGGCGTCCGTCCCCCCGCTGGCTCGGCGGCTGACCGGTCCCCCTACTTGGTTCCCCCGATGACTCGGGGCTCGCTCTTCACCCCCCCGTTCCCCGTGACTCTGGGCTCGCTCTTCGCCCCCCCGTTCCCTGTGACTCGGGGCTCGCCCGTTCCCCCCGACGCGCTCTCCCCCCGGGCGATCGCTTGGTCCCCCGATGTGCCGCCCGGCTGACTGAGGAGCGTGCAGGCGGCGGCAGGAAGCGCCCTGTGTGGATCTGGGGCCTGTGTGTTCCTGTGTGGGCCTGGGGCCTGAGGCGCGAGGCTGTGCGCCTGAAATAGGTGAGTCACTGGCGCCATAAGCTGATGCGGGACGCGCAGTGGTGTGACTTACCTGGGCGGGAGGAGGGGGAGATAGCGCCGGGGAGGTAAGGGAGCGTTGGCGGCTGGGGTAGGAGGGCCGTGCCGCGCTTCCCCTCCGTCCGGAGCCGGTGCAGGGCGGCGCACGTGATGGGGGGGGGACGACAGAGGGAGAGAGAGAGAGTGTGTGTGTGGTGTGTGGTGTGTGGTGTGTGTGTCCCCTTTGGCCCGTCACTCCGCCTCAGGCCAATGAGAGGTGTGCGGGGGCGGGCAGGCCAAGGGAGCAATCTCATTGGCCTGAGGGACACAGGCCATGCAGACATACAGTGCTTTCACAAATATATAGTAGATATATAATCATTATAATTCGATTGTAAGCTCTTCAGAGACTCCTTTTCCTAAATGTTACTTTTATGTCTGAAGCACTTCTCCCCTTTATGTGTTATTTATATTATTTGTTATCTATATGGATTGTCACACGTATTACTGCTGTAAAGCGCTATGTACATTAATGGCGCTACATAAATAAAGACATACATACAGTACATACATACATAATAGTAGTAACTCTAGGTTATTGGCATCTGGTCAATTCCTGAGACCCTTCTGGCAAATGGGGAAACAGAAAAAGCAATCTCCGTTTCCTTACAGATTTTAAAATGTATAATTGAAATCTGATGTAACTCACAAGGATTTAAAAAAATCTAGACTTGTGGCAGGCAAAATTATGTGGGTGTAAGAATATCCCATGACAGGTTGGCAGTGTTGCATAGGTCAGATATTTGTTCCCTCCTTAAAAGATTAAAATTAGACCCGTCAAGACAGATGTCTCGACGTGCATTCAAAACATACGAATGCAATGGTGAGGGTAGCATTATTCTAGGGGTTACAGAGAGACATATAGGGTATTTTATACTCCTGGTCATTGGAGTTTAAAAATCACTCTCTCCCAGCCTTAAATGTCACGAAAGATTGAAGAGTAGGAGATGAGGCACACCCATAAAAGTTTGGCCTGAACTCCTCGTCACAGGGGCAAAGCTTTGATCACAAAAACAATGCATTTGGGTATCAAAAGTACAGTTCATCATAAGGGGTGTTCTACCCATAAAACGTGAGCTCTCATAGCTTGAACGTCAAGACCTGATGGGAACTAATATTGTTCCATTGGCAACTGTTTTATCATTTTCGGAAACGGTCTACATGTATAGATATGTTTTTGCAACATTCCCTTTTCTGTAAACAAGCACTGTACCCTTTCCGCATATTAAACACCTAAAATGGAATCAGTACTGTCATTGGGCTTCAATTAAACCAAGTGCCTTTTTGAAGAGATTAACCGCATTTTTGCACCCATTTTCCAGTGTTTTTGTGTTTATTACATCTTATTCCAGTAAAAAACAGAGGGGGGGGGGGGTGTCAAGGATTCCTGAGAGCAGGGGCAGATTGTACTTACCTGCCGGCCCAGGCAATACCTTGAAGAGCAGCCCTCCTCCTGTGTCATGTCACGTGTCATGTGACGTCACGTTGTAATAGCAACGCAACACTGCAGGAGGAGGGACGCTCCGCAGAAGGCCCACCGCACGACCCACCCCCGATAGCAATGGGCTCATGCCGGAATGCAAGAACTTCAATTCTTGGTGGTGGAAGGGTAATGGAGGTGTGGTGTGACTGTTTTGGGGGAGAAATGGCTCATTTTTAGTGTCCTGTGGAAAGGTAAGCAACTCAGCAGCATAGCTGGAGATTTTAACCCCATTCACATACACAAGAGACGTGAGCACAGGTGTGGCGTTCGTGGCATTTATCTAGGAGCAAAACCTTGTCAGCTTAATAAAGATAAAACAGTCAGCGTGACTGCATTCTAACTGATACTGTGGTACAGTCTCACTCTTTATAAAGACCGTCGCCCTTATTTTTCAGTTTAGTTTAATATTCTGAACAGTTCCAGCAACCTTCCCACAGTGAGTTAGGAGCCCATAATGCACTCAAAAAGTACAGCGTTACAGTGTACAGTGGTGTTACATTAGGGAGCGCTTCCTAATCCCGTATTAGTTACTAAATGGCATGGAGCCATAAAGAACATTCTATTTGCATAATAAGTGACTGACAAGAACTCCTGCAGCGTCTAAAACATTTCGCCAGCTATGCACAACTGTAGGGGAGACGAAACTTAAAGCGGCAAATCGTGAAATCTTATGGTTTTTGTTTTTTTTTAAAAATAAATTAGTTCTGTAGTATTGGAGAATAGTGACTTTTTTTATTTTTGTTTTAAATAAGTTTTAAAGCTTCATTGAATTTTTATAGCAGGTTTTAGCCCACCTCCACAGCAGTGCAAGATCTTTGCAACACTTCCCTGTCCATGGGATAATTTGTTCCCAGCAGTTTGAGCTGCAAAACTGTAACAATAGATAATGTTACCTTAATACAAGGATACACTATAGCTGCTGAGTTACAGTGACTGAAGCAGCCATTATGTGTCATACAATAAGGATTTTTACATATATTTAACAGGAGCATCCCGCAACGATTGGTAGCTGAGGTAACAATGTAGAATTATACATTGACATACGCTTTACATATACATGTAAGAAGAAGAAAAGAAAAAAAGTTGGAAAGTGGTATTGCTGCTTTAACAGAACACTTTTTTTCCCGTTCAAGACAGGCATTAAAACAACATTAAAGCTCCCAATTAAGCCTCAGTTCTTCAGGGAATGTAGAGGTTTAGAATAAGCAAGACATCAGGTACAGTAACTGCTGCAGATAATTGCGCGGCAATCAGCACATAGACTGTAGCTGTAAAGTGCGGCTAAACTGGATTTTGCTTCTGTTGCTCTCCCCTATTACTGTGGATTATTGAAAACAAGATTTTAGGTCATTTAGCTGCACTACAAAAAACAAACAAACAAACGCATTATTAGCTTAGCCATGTCATTTTTCAGGTTTAGTATTAATTTGGCTCGCACGCGCCACGCAAGTTTAACAGGCGGTATCCCTGGCCAGCCATCTCTCTTAACACCGTCGCTGCCAGAGAGGTCTGTAACAGTGATGAGTTTAAAATAAGTTTAAAATGAGTTTAAAATAAGCGCACTAACGATACAACAGCGGTAGGAATCTGTGGCAGGATTTCCCAGCAGGGGTGTGCGGGGCAATTAGAGACCCTATGCTCTTCCCCGAGGCATTTAAATTAAATGCCGGGAGATCACACGAGGCCTCTGCAACTTCCCTTACCTTGTCTTCGGCGATGCCATGGCAACGTGACATCACGCCGGAGACAAGGTAAGGAAGGGGGGGGGGGGGGAGCGCGAACAGGAGGGGAGAGCAGGAAGGGGGGGGAAAAAAAGTTTCTGCACCCCTGTGCTACATGATTGCCAACACAGCACATTTGTACAGCATATTGCTGCAACTTCTAAGGCATGAATTATGGTAAGCACGTGCGCGCTAGCGGCAATAAAAGATACCTGTCTGCCTATGACAGTGTATCCACTGCTGACGCGCATGCGGCAGACAGTGTTGGCACGGCAGCTTGGTGGACATACAAAGAAATTTTTACTTACGAGCGGTTGCCGTGCCAGGTGACATTGTGAGCCAATCACGGGGAGGTCTGCCCGTGTGATGTCATGGCCACGCCTCCTGGGGGCACACGGCATAGCTTTGCCTGTACACACAAAACTACGCCATGCGCACGCGCTTACCATAATACATGCCTTACTCTCTGGCGGTGGGAGATACATGCAAAGAGAAAACTATTGCCACAGGAAGAATTTTGTAAAATAAATTGTAATTAAAAAAAAAAAATACAAAAAAACACCCAATTTAGTGTGTACACACTTCCACACACAAGGTTTTGTTTTTCTGTTCTGACATGCAAGGCAAAAAGTTATGTTGTGTTAAGAAGCGCTACGCTAAACACAACAGAAGCACAAGAGACATACACAAGCAAGCAGAGGGACGAACTGTTTTGTGATGTGGGAGGTTCCAGTATGTGCCTTTTGAGTCGGTACAATCTGTCCTACTCACAGTTGCCTGCCCCTTCCATGCCCCCCCTCAGCTGCCTCCTCTTCCGCCTCTGACACAATTATTTATTGGTTCAGCGGTGACCTGACCCTGACCTGCCGGGAAGCCATGGGAACAGCACACTTAGCAGTCAGTAGGGACGCACAGATCTGATTCCTGTGCCCTTTACAGCCTCACCACCTTCCACCATGCAGAACGACACAGGTACATGACCTAGTTTACGCTGCTGGGGTGACGGTTTCCTCATTCCCCTTGGCAACATACTGTATGGAGTGCCAGTCAAAAGAAAGGGCTCAGTTTCATAAACTGGGGGGAAAAGGGGACGACAACTGGTGCATTTTTCTTTGTTAATGTCACGTTCAATGAATCTCGACATGCCCTGTACAGTGACTAACTTTTCTATTTAACTATATAGAACTCCAGGTTCAAGTCAGACGTCAGTAAATGGTCTGGAAAGAGTAATAGAAAGCAAATAAAAACGGGTTGCATTTTAAAAAAAAATGTTTCCTTTTCAGTCTCACAAAGACGTATGATACGTTTAGTAGTAGCTTACAAAGTGAAGGCACAAACAATACTATATTTTGTATATAGGGATTCCAGTTTAGTATTAACTGGAAATAACTGGAAAACCAGCACTGTCTATTCCTTTTTACATTGCAAAGCCAGAATAACCAGCCTCACACTGATGAGACCCAAAAAGGTCTGTGAGTAAAGTTATTGGCTGTGTACTTCTTTAACCCAGGCTGTGCTGAAAAGCTGTGTAATATGGCAGGCATAAGCTTATAGGGGTCCATGTTAAAATGGACTTGGAGTTAAAAGTGACGCACTGTGCTCATTTGCGTATCATTTACCAGAATCCCTGGCTGCAGTGGAAGCATTGTATGCCAAGAGATAATGCTGAAAAGCAGGGTTGGAGACCTGTCTGAGACATGTTAATGTGCTCACAAATTATATTTGTACAAAAAGATAAAAACACCCTAATAGTACACAAAAATTAACTTAATACCCAATGCATTACAGGCCCATTAACATGAGGGTAAGAACACAGCTGTAGCAATTTCAAAACGACAATGATCCAGGCATTGTTAGAAGGCATCACTTCCTAGGATTTGATTTATTAGAGTACACAGATATGGTTAACGACAACAGTTCTAAAAAACAGAACACGAATAGGAGGATGTCATAAGAAAAGATCATTTTTGGACCAATTAAATGTGCCTACACTCAACGATCCCCAAAGGAAACAGGCCTATGTACCAGAAATATTCCTAGCATAGAACAAGACCATGCCAATTTCTGTAAGAAGGCCAATGATCTTACATTGTTTACTTTTACTATTTGCTCTATAGCATCCTCAAAATAGTGTATATAGGAGTGTGTGTATATAGGTAGAAGTGTATATGTGTGCGTGTGTAACGGAGCGGCCTTGTAGATGTGGTCAGGAAGGAGCTCACACACCAATTTCTTGTAACGAAAGTTCTTTATTCCCCGTATCAGGGGTTGCGGTAATCCGGTAACAAAACAAAATAGTCTTTAATTTAAATAGCATACGTCTGCAAAACAACCGGACAGTACCAAATCGCTGGTATCCAAAAGGCAGTTCAGGCTCTCCCCCTGACAGGATCTCTGCAGCCTGTCCCCCCACAGGTTGAGAGCAAAATGAGTGTAGGAAGTTTGCTGCCTGCCTTTAAAACCTCCCCTTTCCAATCAGCTTGCAGACCTACAAGCCAGGGTGTGGTTTTTCCTGGTCTGCTCAGATGAGAGAGTTGTAACCCTATACACTCCCTCACATACCTCCCCCCTCAGAGTATTGCTCCTCGCACACTCGCCTATTAAAACAATCCGCCCCCCCTCCCTCCCGGGACAAAAAGTCTGCGTTTGCGTGTAACTTCCCAGCCCTATGTTGTACCCGGAAGGAGAAGAGTTGAAGGGCGAGGTACCAGCTCGTGACTCTGAGGTTTGTGTCCTTCATTGTATGAAGCCACTTTAGGGGGGCATGGTCTGTGACCAGGGTAAATGTGCTGCCCAGGAGATAGTGCTGATACTGTCCACTTTACAGCTAAACACTATTACTGCGTTGGCCTGTTCTCTTTTAAAGAGCTTCCTGCTGAGGTAAAGGACCGGACACTCTTCCCCGTCTACCTCTTGAGACAAGACGGCCCCTAAACCTACTTCTGATGCATCCGTCTGCAGAATGAAGAACTTCTCAAAGTCCGGACTCTGTAAAACCGGCTCTGAACATAGTATGTTTTTCTCTCCCTGAAACGCCTCCTCACACTGTGCTGTCCACTGGACTTTATTGGGCACTACATTTCTTATTAAATTGGTGAGGTGGGCAAGGACTGTGGAAACATTTAGTACAAATTTTCTATAATATCCTGCTAAGCTAAGAAAGCTCTCACCTGCTTTTTTGTTGTTGGTACTGGACAATCCATCAATGCCTGCACCTTGCTGCAGACAGGCTTTATTTATCCATTGCCAAGTACAGTATGTAGCCTAAGTACTTAGTTTCATATCTCCCTATTGAGCATTTTGCTGGGTTGCAGTCAGACCTGCCTTTCTAAGGGATCATAGCACTGCCGATACTTTAGCTAAATGTGTTTCCCAATCTGTGGAAAAAATGACTACGTCGTCAAGATAGGCTTGCATACCTCGCTTTAAGTACACTCACTTTAAGTACACTCGCGAGTAAGTACATATCGCCCAATAGGCAAACAGCAGCTCACACATGCGCCTGTCATCACTACCTGAACAGCAATACCGGCTCCCTGCCTGTACCGAAGCTGTGCGCAAGCGGGGAGACTAGAGAGCCTGTTACAAATGCGTTATTTACATCAGTTATGCACGTATATAACGATTGCAGTACAGTACATTCACCGATAAGTGGGAAAAGGTAGTGCTTCACTTTAAGTACATTTTCGCTTTACATACATGCTCCGGTCCCATTGCGTACGTTAATTCGGGGTATGCCTGTATGTGTTATGGGGTAACAATATTTGATCCATTAACCTCTGGAAGGTAGCGGGCGCACCATGTAGTCCAAACGGCATGGTCTGAAAATGAAATAGACCAAATGGAGTGGCAAAAGCAGTCTTTTCCTGTGACTTTTCTGTTAAAGGGATCTGCCAATATCTTTTGGTCAGATCCAATGTTGTGATATACTTGGCTTTCCCTAATCTCTCCAACAATTCATCAACTCTTGGTATGGGGTACGCATCGAATTTAGAAACCGCATTTACTTTTCTAAAATGTATACAAAACCGTGTAGACTCATCAGTGTTAAGGACTAACACGATGGGGCTACACCACTCACTCCGTGACCTTTCTATCCAACCCAATTTGAGCATGTTTTCTAGTTCAGTTTCTACAACTCCCCTTTTTTTCAGAAATGTATACGGTCTCTGTTTCACGTTCCTGGTTCCGTTTCGACATGGTGTGCAATCAAGCGTGTTTTCCCTGGTAATGGAGAGATTTTTGCACCGTGTTTAGTGCCTGCGTTTTCTGTACCAAGGACAGATTCTCCCCCAGTTGGACACTCATTTTCCTACCAGGGTCTACCTGTGGTCCGAAATCTAACTCCTCTTCTATTGACACAAACAAACTTTCTTGAGGTTTCCAGGGCTTCAAAAGATTTATATGATAAATTTGTTTTTCTTTTCCCCGGCTGTAATATTTCGTAGTCTACGGCAAGGGTGCGCAAACTGGGGATGTGCCCCCTGGGGGGCGAGAGAGTTGCAGAGGTCCCACGCTCTTCCCCAAGGCATTTAAATTAAATGCAGTTAAATTAAATGCTGTCCAGGATTCAGACGCTGTGACGCATCTCCATGTGACGTGACATGAGTCAAATGACGCCGCGGGACCTGACATCACATGATCCCGGAGCGTCATTTGACGCAGCTGCAAGGTAGATGGGGGGGGCAGATAAATGGGAGCAGCAGTAAATTTTGGCTCCCCTGGTCTACGGGTCCAACTTTTCATGCTACCTCAAAGGGTCATTGCCATTTTGCCAACAACTTAAGACTCTGTAGTCGGAAGAAGGAGCAAAACCCTATCCCCTGGCTGAAATTCTCTTGTGCAGCCCCGCTATTATAATTCCTTTCTTGTGCCATTTCTGCCTCTCGCAAATTTTCCTGTGCAAACACCCCATGACTTTCTAACCTCTTAGTTTCCATAATACTGTACTACATTATTTACCTGTGGGATTTGTTCTTCCCACATTACTTTTACCAAATCCAGGATTCCTCTTGGTTGTCTTCCATAAAGTAACTCAAAAGGTGAAAACCCTCTGGAAGACTGAGGAACTTCCCGAATGACAAAGAGAAGAGGTGGAAGCAGTTCATCCCAATGTCGTGTCTCAGTGGGTATAAATTTCTTTAACATATTTTTAAGCATCTTATTAAACTGTTTGACTAGTCCATCGGTTTGCGGATGATAAACCGAGGTCCGTACCGACTTTTTTTTTTTAAACAGACTGTAGACCTTCATGAGCCTTGACACAAAATTTGTTCCCCGGTCTTAAAATTTCGGTAGGAAACCCCACTCTGGAGAAGACCTTAATTAGTTTGGTGGCTACACATTTAGCAGATGTCGTTCTCAATGGAATAGCTTCTTGGTACCTTGTAGCATAGTCTACTATGACTAGTATATATTGGTACCCTGCAGCACTTATTTCCAGTGGACCCCAATATCCACACCTATCCTTTCGAAAGGGGTCTCTACCAATGGGATAGGCACCAGAGGGACTTTGGTGTTCCCTTTTGGGGCAACCATCTGGCACTCAGGGCACGAATCACAGAAGTCCTTTACCGCTCTATAAATTCCTGGCAAATAGAACCGTACCGCGAGGCGAATTCGGGGTTTCTCCCTTCCCAGAAGACCTGAACAAGGAAGAGTATGAGCTAATTGCAATACCTCTTTTCTATAGGGTCTTGGCACTAGCAGTTGCATTTATGTCTGAGTTTGCTTGTCTTTCTCCACTCAATATAAGAGGTCATTATGCAACTCAAAATGAGGAAAAATACTGACCTCCTAGGGGTCTATTACTTCCATGTCTACCACTGCCACCAGGTCATACACACGGCTTAATGAATCATAATTTTTTGCTCGAGCAGAAAATTTGAAAACCTCGTCAACATCTCTGCCTCCAGTACTGGAGGGTTATCTATTCTCTGCCCCTTCACCCGTTGGGGAACACATCTGACTAGTTTGGGGTGTCTCTAACTCTTGGGCAGTACCAACTCTTACTACCTTCTTTTTTTTCTATCCTGTGCTGGTTTTTGGTTTTTCGGGGGCGGAACCTGGAAGGAAACAGCGCTGGTCCGAAAAAGTGAACAATTCCCCCAGCATTATCACTGCATTTCTCGTCCCCTGGGTGCTAAAGTGACATAACAGAATTTGTGAACAACTCATCAAAGAACCTCCAATCCCAACCTAAGATCACTGGGTATGGGAGTTATTTGTCGACTCCCACTCTGAGCATCCTCCCACCGTTGGTTTCACCCTGGCACGAGGGTACTCCTTGACATCCCCATGTGTACATTTAATGCGTACCTGGGCCATCTCCTTAATTTTATCTAAGGCCACAAGCTCCCGATGTACCAGTGTCTGACTACAGCCAGAATCCACCAACCCCTCCCCCTTAATTCCTTCTACTTCCAAAAATATTAGGAATTTAGTTCTGGCAGGGTCTATTGCCTTGCCCAAGGTCAAGTAGGTGGTAGTTACAGTCCATGAGGGGACAATGTTGAGACATGTGTCCCTGCACATCACAGGAAAAACACAATATGGGCTCCGAGTTGGACACCGACTCCCTTCCCGCTTCCGGAGTCTCTTGTAAGCCCCAAGGGAAACTCCCCCGGTAGGGCCTGGTTAGCACGTACTAAGTTCCATATTGAATGCAACCTGAGCCCTCCATTTGGCCCCTGAGCTTCTGCCCGGTAAAGAAAAATTGCTTTTTCTGAATGTACCATGTTTTTTTTAATGGCCACCATTTTCCCCCTCCGTGGACACTGCATACACTTCCTGGAGGGTCTTGGCCAAATGCCGACAATGCCACTCCCTTCCGCCTAGGGGTAAAACCCACAAAAAATATGTTCTAGGGTGACTAACTCCGCAACCTCGCTGGAGCAGCGAGTCTCTGGTTTTAGCCAGCGCCAGCAGCAGTCCAGTATACGTTAGGCTAGGACTTGAGGTTGCATACCTGAGGAATATCGCTCTTCTCTGAAGCATTGCCGATAGGTATCCTCTGCTATCCCCATGCGATCCAGGATTGCCACCGTGACTTGGGCGTAGTCGAGTGCTGCAGTATTGTCAAGGGCGCGATATGCTGCCTGTGCTTCTCCTGTTAACTGCGGGGCCAGGTCCACTCCTCCTTGGGCCATTGTGAAAAACTGCAACTCTCTCAAACAGTATGAGGTAGGCCTCTGTCTCGTCATCAGGTTCCATTTTCGTCAGCCTAATGACAGGTCTCTGATCTCCAGTGCCCGGGTTCCGGGAAGCGGGACTTGGGGCCTCAGCGTTTGTCCCATCTGCTGTCGAGCCCGAGTCCGGTGAGCGGTTAGCTGTAGGAAAAACTGCTGCTGAGCGGCCTAGTTTTCAGCCTCTCGCTGCTTTTGGACGGCCTGTTGATGCTGTTGGCGGTCTGTTGCAGTAGTACCTGTAATTGCTGCTGTTCTGCGGCTTGTTGCTGCTGTTGTTGAGCAGCCTGTTGCAGCAGTAGCTGTAATTGCTGTTGCTGTTCAGCCCGATTTTCACTCTCTCGCTGCTGTTGTGCAGCCTGTTGCAGAAGTACCTGTAATTGCTATTGTTGTACAGCCTGGTTTTCAGCCAGATACTTTATCAGTTTTTTCATCTTCATTTTGGAAACTTCAGATGTATTCTCTCAACTGACCACAGGAGGCGCTATCCAACTTCTAACACCATATGTAAAGAAGCGGCCTTGTAGATGTGGTCAGGAAGGAGCTCGCACACCACTTTCTTGTAACGAAGGTTCTTTATTCCCCGTATCAGGGGTTGCAGTAATTCGGTTACAAAACAAAATAGTCTTTAACTTAAATAGCATAAGTCTGCAAAACAACCGGACAGTACCTCAGTTTGCTCTCTGCAGCCTGTTCCCTCACAGGTTGAGAGCAAAATGAGAGTGTAGGAAGTTTGCTGGCTGCCTTTTAAACCTCCCCTTTCCAATCAGCTTGCAGACCAATAAGCCAGGATATAGTTTTTCCTGGTCTGCTCAGGTGAGAGTTTTAACCCTATACACTCCCTCAGTGTGCGTATGTATATATGTATGTATGTATGTATGTATGTATGTATGTATGTATGTATGTATGTGTGTATGTATGTATGTATGTATGTATGTATGTATGTATGTATGTATGTATGTATGTATGTATGTATGTATGTATGTATATATGTATGTATGTATGTAAACAATCTTCAAAAGTGGGGACAAAAATACTGTCTCAAACTACAGGCCAATCTCTCTTCTCCCAATTCTATCCAAAGTCATGGAAAAATGTGTCCACTCCCAATTAAGCGATTATTATACCAAGACAAAGTTCCCTAGCCAATTCCAATCTGGCTTTCGCCCCAAACACTCCACGGTAACTACCCTGCTAAAAGTTTGCAATGAGATCCTGTGTGGAATGGAACGGGGACAACTCACTGGTGCAATATTCCTAGATTTTGCAAAGGCTTTTGATACTGTTGATCATGTTATCTTGCTTAAACTCCAATGCTCTGGAATAGGGAAGCATGCTTTAAACTGGTCTCATTCCTACCTATCAGGTAGATCCCAACATGTGTCAATCTCAGGATCTAACTCCAATCCCTTGGATATCACCTGTTGTGTCCCGCATGGCTCTGTTCTGGGGCCCCTACTCTTCTCAGTATTCATCAATGATCTTCCTACAGCTTGTAAAGGAGCCTCAATACACATGTATGCAGATGACATTCTTATATGCACACAGCCATAGCCTCTCCGACCTTGAACACATATTTCAATCTGACTTTTGAGACTTGAACATTGGATTTCCCAAAACAAACTGTTTTAAACACTGACAAGACTGTAACAATGGTATTTGGGACCAAGGCTACATTTTTAAAGCTTCCAATGACTGAGCTCTAGATCAGAACCAACGCTAACACCACCCTAACTTCTGTTACTAATTTTAAATACTTGGGCATATGGTTTGACTCCCATTTAACATTCGGGGTCCACATTGATACCCTGACATCCAAAACCTATGCCTAACTAGGTGTACTTTACAGGAACAAATCCTCTCTAAATCTGCTGGTCAGAAAGCGTATCGCACAGCAGATGCTAATGCCAATTATCGACTATGGAGACATCGTATACTGCTCGGCACCCCAAACCCACCTTAGAAAACTTCCCTCTACAATTCAATATGCCGTTTTGTTCTTCAATGCAACTACAAAACACATCACTGCGAAATGCTCAAAGAACTAGATTGGTCATCACTTGAGTCTAGGCGCAAAGTTAATCTTTCCTGGGCAAGCTACCTATCTATCTGAACATGTAGCACTTATCTGAGATCTGACTCAGAAAGACTGTTCATGGTCCCAAGGTTCAGCCAAGGATCCGGCCGCTCCTCTCTTACCGTGCACCCCAAAACTGGAACACTCTACCAGAGACTCTCATAGCCATCACCAGTCTAAGTTCTTTCAAAACTTAAGCTGTCTCACAATTTAATTTGGTCTGTAACTGTTACATATGCCTATAATATATATTATCTATAACTGTGCATGCTATGCTTTTATATAATGTATACTCTGTTCACTTATGTAACTGTATTAGTAACCATGTATTGTTTGTCCTAACTCTATGCCCAGGACATACTTGAAAATGAGAGGTAACTTTCAATGTATTACTTCCTGGTAAAACATTTTTTATACACACACACACACACACACACACACACACACACACACACACACACACACACACACACACACACACACACACAAACAACATGGAGGAGTGTGGAGAAGAGAAAATCAATTGTAATGCGCTCCAATTGATGCGGCGGCGTCGCCATCTTGTGGGAGGTCTGCCTACTCTGCCAGCTATCTAATACTAACCTAGCGTACAAGCGTCCCGGTCACCAAGGTAACCATACAACGCATGCGCTGCATAGTCAGACACAATCGTAACTCCCTGCCATAAGCGATCCAGTACTGTTCAATATTCTACAGCGCAACTTCTTGAAGAGATCGAGTAACCATAAATAATTAAACCCTAATGCTGTCAAATGCCATAGTGAACCTATTAGAGAATCTCATTGTTAAAATCGTAACATACAAGCATATCTATGCCACGGCCTTATACTATATGAACCCATAGCAATGATAACTTATCTTCATAGCTTGCGCGTCCCTGTCACCAAGGTCACATAATGGTTATATACCTATCTCAAACATTGGTGACCGGGACGCTGTACGCTAGGTTAGTATTAGACAGCTGACAGAGTAGGCAGATTTCCCACAAGATGGCGACGCTGCACCGGGGCGAATTACAATTTATTTTCGTGGGCTTCTCCACAGTGCGCAAATCGGGTACAGTACAGGTGTTTGCACACACATTGGTGAAAGTATAAGTCTGTGTTTGTTAGTTTGTCTTTGCACCCCCCTTGTGAAAGGTCTCGCTCCGGGATCGAAACGTCGGAATGGGCGTTGTTTTTTTTTCTACATGCTGAATACATTACTTATGAATTAATGAATTGAGTGCTGTCTTCATTTACCTACTGTAAGTATGGTAATATTTTTTATACTATTTTTATAGGACAAGCACCACTGCTTCATGTTGTTACTTTGAGTGCTGGCTATGGACTTTGCTATGCATACATTTATGAGCTGTGCACCCACACTGTTATTAGCAGCACTGTATTCTTTGAATTTGTATCAGAGTACTCTAAGCAGCTTATCATTGGTTACATACTTTTTTGACATTTGGACTTATATAGTTGATAATATTGATAAGACTGATGAATTAGACATGGAGGAATATGTGGACATGTCTGACATCTTTGAAAACATCTCAGAAACACTGGGTTATACGGAAGAAATTTCCCAGATTAGATACAAAGTATAGAAACTATTTTGCGCCCGGACAAGCCAGCAGACTCCACAGTGGAGTGCTGTGGGAAAAGAGCAGAAACATTCATTCATAATATCTCCCCATATATATTGACGCCAGCTAAAAAATCAGTACTTAATAGGGGTCTCTCATATGTCCCAACTCACTCACAAAATTCCTTTGATTGAGAAGTGAATTTATACAAATTGAATCGACGACTGAGGCCAAGAGATTTTTTTTAGTAGAATGGATGGAACATCAGCTTCCGTTAATCGTACTGTGGATAAGGGGTCTATTCATAAGTTTAAACCAACAAGCCATTTTGATCCTCAAGTGGTCAATCCTAGTTGGATATGCCATTCGTTGTAAAGTGAAACATTGGATAATGAGGATTACCTGCACAGGTCTTTGCACACATATTGGTGAAGGTATAAGTCTGTGTTTGTTAGTCTGTCTTTGCACCCCACTTGAGAAAGATCTCGCTCCGGGATCGAAACGTCGCAATGGGCGTTGTTTTTTCTACATGTTGAATACATTACTTATGAATTAATTAACTGAGTGCTGTCTCAATTTACCTACTGTAAGTATGGATATATATATATATATATATATATATATATATATATATATATATATATATATATATATATACACACACATATATACACACACACACACACACACACATATATAGCAACTGGAAATATTACTATATGCTCATTTGCATGTCTTAAGACAGAATTTGCAACCCCGCCTTTCACCACTATCAACCCAGCACACAGCACTTCCACTGCAGCAAGGGATTCTGGGAAATGCCATGCAAGTGAGCACACAGTGCCACCTTTTGCTTCAAAACCATAAACATGGTTCCCTATAGGCTTAAGCTTGCTGCATGGTCACAGCTTTGCAAATATATATATACAAGACATTGCATGCACAGTTAAAGATAATATATACTATCGGCGTATGTAACAGTTACAGACCAGATTAAAATGTGAGACAGCTTTAGTTTTGAAAGAACTTAGACTGGTGGTGGCTATTAGATTCTCCGGTAGGTTGTTCCAGTTTTGGGGTGCACGGTTAGAGAAGGAGCGGCCGGATACTTTGTTGAGCCTTGGGACCATGAACAGTGTTTCGGAGTCAGATTTCAGATAAGTGCTGCATGTGGAAGGGGTGAGAAGCTTGTTCAGATAGACAGGTAGCTTGCCCAGAAAGTATTTGAAGGCAAGACAGGAAAGATTAACTTTGAGCCTAGACTCAAGTGATGACCAATCTTGGTCATCGTTCTTTGAGCATTTCCCAGTGATGTGTGTTGTAGTTGCATTGAAGAACAAAACGGCATATTGAATTGTAGAGGGTATCAAGTTTGCTAAGGTGGGTTTGGGGTGCCGAGCAGTATACTATGCCTCCATAGCCGATAATTGGCATTAGCAATTAGCACTTAAAAATAAATATTATAACGGCATTTGTCTAATAGTGTCCCAATTTATGCTGTATTATTGATTTATTTCACTTTCCTAACATAACACACTCTCGAGTGTAGCAAAATAACGGCTTCATTTATATTAACAAATTGTTTAGTCACCCAACATATTTAAAATGTTTACACTGTATGATCGATCACAAAACATGCAGTGCTATTTTTACGGATTTAAGCGAGTCCAAACAGGGAAAAGATAAAAGGCCGGGACTTTTCAACAATTTTGAATGAATTGACCATTCACCGGGACATCTAATTAAAATCTGGGACCGTCCTGGCTAAATCCAGACACACGGTCACCGGAGCACTGCTCCATTCTCCGCTTGCATTTGGGTCAAATGTATGAAAGCGTTTCCTACAGTACATCTGATACAAAACTGTTAGCCAGACAAGTTAACACAACCTGCAATATTGATTTATTTCAGTTTACGAACAGAACACAAGCGCGAGTGTAGCAAAATGACGGTTCGGTTTATATTAATAAAATGTTTAGAGTTTACCAATATATTTAAAAAAAAAGTTTACTCAGATGATCGATTAAATAAAAACATGCCATATCTATTTTTAGGGTTTTATGTGTGTCAAAACAAGGAAAAGCTAAAAACTGGAACATTTGAATGATTGAGAAAATGATCGGGACACCGGGACATTTAGTGAAAATTCGGGACTGTCCTGGCTAAACTGGGACGTATGGTCGGTCACCTTCGGTATAACTGACATAGGTTTAGCAGTATTTCCTTGCAATTGTAGCAGCTAATTTCCTGCAGGTAATAAGTCCAGAAACATAGATTTTAACATTGTTCTAACACATCCGAGCATGCCTAGGAAAAACATGACTGAGAAGTGCTCACGCAGTTGCCGGGTTCGTGAACTTCAGTGAAAATGTTCTTTATTATGTTAATTTAATCAGCAACAAGGTTTTACAGCTTGTTAATGGTTTGTTTTTTTGTTAAAGAAAGTACCCTTGCATGATGTTTTTGATGTTAAGAACATTACGTAACACTTTTAAAAAAAAAAGGAAATTTTGGCTTAAAACCGTTTTAGTTTTACAAAAAAAAGCCAAAAGCAACAAACGGCCCCTCCAGTTGCAAGGGGTTTAGTGAGATGATAACATCAGGGCTTTAGCAGACTACTGCCCTGACACCACTTTAAAAAAAAATCCGGCTTGCTGGAATAATCTGATGGTTCAGATCTAAAGAGAGCTATAAAGGCAGTGTAGCCTGCACAGTAAAAGTCCATGTGAGTCACTGCATAGCTATCCACACACTGTGGATTATTCCATTCTGCAGCAAAAGCTGCTGGCTTATTCAAACGACAAGGCTCAGCTTGGCACTGTTGCCAAGTGCAGGAGACGCCAACAATGAAAATCGCAGCTGCAGGTGACACGCAGGCCCTGGAAATTTAATTAGCCAAGAGCAATGTGGAAGAGGAAATCTCTTCAGATTTATGTCATTACAGCCACAGGCAGTGATGGGGGGGGGGGGGGGGGGGGACATGCTGGGGGAGCGAGGCACAAACTTCACTGGGCTAGAAAGCACCAAGAGGAGGGTTGATCATGAATAATCAAGCTGAACCACTATCTCAATGTGGCTGGCTTGGGCTGTAGCTCCATAGCAGATGCATCGTTCACATAGTTATGGTTAGGGCGATTGCCTACCTGTCCTTGTAGTTTATGTATCCACCTGTAGACTACACTTGTGTCAAACATTTTAAACACAAAAGTCATAATGTTACAAAAACTCTGTGCACCTCATTTTACTCATGAGCCGCAGTCTTGTTGAATCCATTGACAACAAATCCAAACCTGTTAACTCGACTTTCTCTGAAGGGTTAAAGCCCCATTTTAAAAATAAAAAGGAGGGGGAAGGGAAAAAAAAAAAAAATAACAGGAAATATTTGAGGAAACCACAAATAAATTCAGATATTGGGCATTCTGTTTTTATTTAGGATGGCCAGTTCAACCAATATCACTGCAAAGCTAGATTCATTTCAACATTACTTCCCCAGTTAGGACTCGGCCATAGTTTTAAGAGTTGTTTAGGTGGTAGATGTTAGGACATATTGTGGGCATGTTTACACTGTGACAATCAATTGTTTTTTTGGCAAATGTTTTAGATGAGAAAATCTATTCAATTGTATTCAATTGCATAACAAAAAAAGCTGTGTGTGCTGTGCACGCGCATAGTAAGTGAAACTTCTTTGACTTTTGTCAAGGAAATTGTATTTGTATTGGTGATGTTTTAATTAAAAATCAAAATACAATTTCAGTGACAAAACGCAAATAAATTTGACTTAGTCAGTGTGCGGGGAGGTGTGGGTGGGTGGGTCAGTCAGTGTGCGGGGAGGTGTGGGTGGGTGGGTCAGTCAGTGTGCGGGGAGGTGTGGGTGGGTGGGTCAGTCAGTCAGTCAGTGTGCGGGGAGGTGTGGGTGGGTGGGTCAGTCAGTCAGTGTGCAGGGAGGTGTGGGTGGGTCAGTCAGTCAGTGTGCGGGGAGGTGTGGGTGTGTGGGGAGGTGTGGGTGTGTGGGGAGGTGTGGGTGTGTGGGGAGGTGTGGGTGTGTGGGGAGGTGTGGGTCAGTCAGTGTGTGGAGAGGTGTGGGTGGGTCAGTCAGTGTGTGGGGAGGTGTGGGTGGGTCAGTCAGTGTGTGTGTGTGTGTGTGTTTGTGTGTGGGGGGGGGCAGTCAGTGTGTGGAGAGGTGTGGGTGGGTCAGTCAGTGTGCGGGGAGGTGTGGGTGGGTGGGTCAGTCAGTGTGCGGGGAGGTATGGGTGGGTGGGTCAGTGTGCGGGGAGGTGTGGGTGGGTCAGTGTGCGGGGAGGTGTGGGTGGGTCAGTGTGCGAGGAGGTGTGGGTGGGTGGGTCAGTCAGTGTGCGGGGAGGTGTGGGTGGGTCAGTGTGTGGGTCAGTGTGCGGGGAGGTGTGGGTGGGTCAGTCAGTGTGCGGGGAGGTGTGGGTGGGTCAGTCAGTGTGTGTGTGTGTGTGTGTGGGGGGGGGGGGGAGCAGTCAGTGTGTGTGTGTCCTGCTGCAGCCAGGGGCGGGGTGTAAAATTGCGCACCACTTCTCCCCCTCCCCTTCTGCGCCCCCCCTTCACAAATCCTGCACCCCCCCCCCCCCCGCCACAAATTCTGCGCACACCCTTCCCCCCCCGCGGGGTACATGCGCGCCGCCCGGGTCACCCTTTCTTCCAGGAGCCGCGCCGAGCCCCTGTGCCGCGCGTGTGTTGCGCCGTATGTCACCGCTTCCTGCGAGCACAGGGGGCCCGCGAACGCGTGTGGGGGGAACGACGCCGCTGCCAGCCGCTTCTGCGCATGTGTGGCGGCCGTCAGCGGCGCCATCACAACTGCGCATGCGCGGCATGGCAGCGGCCGTTAGGATCGGCGGCGCATATGTCGCGGTGTGTGGGGGTGTGTGGGGCTCGGGGGAGGGGGGTGCGTCTATGATTAGGAGCGGCGCCGGCGCCGCAACATGCGACAGGGGCGGTGTGAGCGGAGTGGCGTCCATTACGTGACGTCACTTCCGTTTCACATTTCGCCCCACATCATCCAGTTTTATCCCATCAGAGGTGCCACTAAAGAAGTTTCACTTCTAAAAGTAAAAAATTGCTGATGTGGCATGAAGTTACGACATGGAACTTATGCTGCAAACCGGTTTACATCTTTACACAGTTGTTATGTTGCAACCAGTGACATGCTGTATTTGTAACTTTGATTCTTAAATAATAGTGGGAGCTCCCTTCACTATAAGATGTCAGTTATTTTAACCCTCTCCTGTAATCCAAAAGTTTTATCCTCCAACAGCAGTGTACTTTCATTTTCTGTTGGGCGGCTGCTTTGCAAGTCCCATGTGACAAGGAAAAAAAATCAACCTGAATTCCCTGGGATATCCGTGGGGTTTTAGTAACTAAAATGGGAGCATGTCTGTTGGATATTTCCCAGGGGGGCAAGTATGTCTCATTCAACCAACATCCTCCAACCATTAAAGTGCCAGTCTTCTTTCACTGCCCTCTCTCTGCTTTTAGGTCACCTCTGGCTTTCTCTCATGGTCCTCTGTCCATCCACATAAAAACCTATTATAAAAAAAAAAGCTGAGACTCCGCACACCAGAGTCTTCAGAGCTGAAACCCATAAATTCCACACTCTGCTTCCGGTGATCCGTCCAAAAAAAGTTACCGGTGGTCGCTCCGGCTGAGCAAGCAGGGCTTTAAAGCTCCCACGTCACCTGGGAAATTAGGACACCGCACCGATGACATCACAGTTTCCTATTGGTCTGCAGGATGCAACATTTTTGAACCGTGAATATTACGCGATCCCTGGAAGCCGAGGAGAGCGGCTACCGGCACCTAATACAGAGGTAAGCATCTCCGGAAGCAGGGGGTCTCCGGAGCAAGAAATTAATGGGGTTCTGTCACGGGAAACCAGGACTAATACCAGGGATCAATACCGCCGCCAGACAGAACACGAGAGTTTATAAAATTAAATTGGAAAAGTATATCCACAACTATACAAAACACACATATCTAGTTGCAGGGACCTTCTTGCAGAAATTTTCCCTGTTCTCTCGTCTTGCCCAGGGTCTACAGAACTGGTTTTCAGGCCTGAGACCAGCACTGGAGTGTACACTGCAGTTTCTTCTTGTCACAACCACACCTCCCAACCTTTTCATACACTTAAAACATAATATTGCAACACTCCGGGCCAGGTGCTACCTACATGCCCAGGACCTGATTGGTGGGTAGAACTGCAACATAACATTTGCAACATAATAAGGATACAGGGAAAGGTCACAGACCACATTTAACAATTCTCCTGTAAACATATTAACCCCTGATTCCTGAGGTGTTGGAACCAAGCAAAGACATACACATATATATAACATACTGTATAATACAATACCAATGTATTACTGACAGGTAGGGGTCATGGCAGACTAAACCTTTATTAACAGCAGCCATATTTACACCTACCGTCACAGGTTCATCTCCGGAGACCCTGTTTCAAATATATATACAACTATATATGAAGAAAAAAATGTAAAAATAAAAATTTGCAGGCTTGGATTGCTTCTTTAAAAGGGGTTTTAAAGGTTAAGCCTGCTTGCTGCCCCTTACCCATAAAGATGGCTACCCAGCGATGGGTTTATTGTGCCATCTTGGGGAGACAAAATGGCTGCCAAAGACACGGTTTATTTTTGTGTATGAAATGTGTTAACTGCATTTACTGTGTGACCCATTGTGTTAGCAACACTGACTAAGTGACAGGCACACAATGGGTCAACAGGCTTTTCATTGTATTGGGCCAGGTGTAGTGTTGTGGGACAATGGGGAGCTAGTGTGGGACGAACACACGCCTGCTGGGAGAGCACACACATGCCAAAGCCGGAGCCTTGTTTCCCCCGGCAACGAGGCGCAGAGCGAGGTCTGGGTCCTAGCCATGTCGGCTCACTCCCTATTGGTCGGTTTGCATTTCCCTCTCCGAGACCCAGCCCCTGCAGGCCGTACTGCACAAGCTCCAAGCCCTGATTGGTCCGTCTGGTAAAGCCATCGGCTCCTGATTGTCTCAGCAAAGAGATTGGTTGGCAACCAGTTTTCCATGGATTCAGATGAAAGCCAGGAAAGTTTGTAAGCTGCGGTCGATCAGAGCTCCACAGTTGTTCTTGGGTAGTCTCAGTGTCAAGAGACTACCTGATGTGGGACCCAGGGGTGGTCACTCCTCATCAGTGGAGCATGAAGGGATCAAAGTGGAGACAACGGAAGCAACCTGGCTTTGGCAGTGTTCTGCCCCTAGCGAGCTTAGAGTTCTCCCAGCTTCCCCCTTGGCGAGTTATTGCTATAACCAGTTTGTGTGGTTTTACTGTTGGCTTTGCGATCCCTGGTAGTCTTGTCAACCAATAAAGTCATTTAAAGACATTAACAGTCATTCATTTTAATGGACAGTAACCAGTGGTCAAAGTGGCTTAAAAAGTAATGGTACTGTATCTTACAAATACATTTACAATCTTTTACACATTGAGGAAAAGCAAATGTTACCATATTTTAGAAGAGATTTAAAACAATATTTCAAGTTTTTAAAAAAATGACAAAAAGGGAGAGCTTCCGCAAATAGATCCATTTTTTCTAAATAGAAAAGGGGAACTATTAATCTGCCAATAAAAAAAAAAAAAGTTGTGGTTCTCTAGGGTTGTAATTTAAAAAGCAATCGTACTCTGTGCCCCTTAAAACCCCCACACTACAACCACTGACCACATATTGACAATAGCTATCGAACCTCAGCAAATACATTCACATTTGCCATCAGATGGTCCCCCAGGATAAAAAGGTGAATATATTTATTAAAGGTAAAACTTTTTCAAAATATCAGGCTCCACGTATCAAAGGTAAAATATAAACTGTGTTTACGGATATGAAAATATGTACGGATACATGTCAAAATTTCAATAAAATGTGTTATATTTAAAAAAAAAAAAAAGTAAAATATAGGCGCAAAGATGTTTTTTTTTGTTGCAACTTGTGCCGAAACATACTTTCGCCAGGCAGCATTTATGTAATAATCCAAGTTGCACCATTTCCGGGTATGTCTGCGTCTGCCTGCAAAGAGATGAGGGGTTTATGGAGCAAGTGGGAGGAGTTAGGGGCAGTTACATTTGCATATTGGCTCAGGTCTATGTATTAAAGAAATTTGCTGTTTGCGTTACTTTGCTTGGCGGCTTTCTGCATCCTTAATAAATGTTGCGTTTCAGTCAGAAAAAAAATGCTACTTTTTTTTTAAAGTAATATACATCAGCGCAGTCCACTTTCCTGATGCATAGACCCCATAGTTCTCATCTCATTTCCGTTACACTTGTACTGATTTGGGAGAGGCAACAAATGCAACACTATGAGAACAATAAGCTCTCACTTTGTCAGCTGGTTTTATTTCCTTATTAAGCTAGACATAACAGAGTCAGCTACTTCCTTTATTACATTTCAACAGCACCTAATAAAATGCCCCTGGAAAAGTCATCACCAATACTGAAACTCCAGCAGCTAGGGGATGCCACAGAATGCTGATGAAATGGCAAAGAAAAGCAGAATTAAATACAGATCAAGAAATCATTTCCATGTTGCTTCCATTTTCCTGCCAGCCCAGATCTTCCCTTTCCAATGGAACATTTGTTGGTATTAACCTGTACAGGCAGTCCTCGGTTATCCAACAGAATACGTTCTGGAAGTAGCGTCGGATAGTGAAACCGCTGTAAAGTGAGTCCCATGTTAATCAGTGGCGGTGAGTGTCAGACAACGCATTCCGACGTCGGAAAA
Organism: Ascaphus truei; assembly: GCF_040206685.1. Taxonomy (NCBI): domain Eukaryota; kingdom Metazoa; phylum Chordata; class Amphibia; order Anura; family Ascaphidae; genus Ascaphus; species Ascaphus truei. The sequence goes on from NC_134483.1 coordinate 319,182,286, forward strand.
CGGCCCCTTAGGGTTGCATTGTAAAGCGTTGGATATGCCATTCGTTGTAAAGTGAAACGTTGGATAACGAGGACTACCTGTACTCATTCTGGGAACTTAAAGCCAAGAAGGAAAATGGACAGGTTATTTATTCCAAGGCTTGAGAGCATCACAATAAAGGGGCCTAGTCACCTAACCCAAGGGCAATAGTTCTCCTAAAACTACACAGCCCTGGATTTTTTGTGGGGGATATTTACATGTTTAGAAATTAAGCCCTACAAAAGGAGATGCATTTCTAGTCGCACAATGTGATCAATACTCAGCAGCGGATATCCAAATCCGCCGTCCCTAGGCACTTGCATATGCCGGCCTCCTCCTTTTGGCCGCCCTCCTCCTCCTTCCGAATCGCAGCATCAAACGACGCAGGGGATGTCACCAAAGTGATGGCATACGGCGGCTCGTTGCTCTGGTAACGTGACGGCATTTGACATCGCGCCGGCACGTTGCCATGGCAACGAGACTCCATGTGACGCCACGTTAGTGACGTCCACGGCGTCGTTTGATGCTTCGGATCGGGAGGAGGGCGGCAGAAAGGAGACATCAAGGAGGCGCCCGGCATATGTAAGTGACTTACCATCAGACCTGAGAGCGCGGCATATATATATATATGAGAGGGAGCGGCTCAGTGAGTAATAACACTGACTGGCACTAAGAGTTTGAAACAGGGGAGCCTGGTTCAATAATGGGTGTCGGCTCCTTGTGACCTTGGGCAAGTCACTTTATCTCCCTGTGCCTCAGGCACCAAAAACATAGATTGTAAGCTCCACGAGGCAGGGACTTGCGCCTGCAAAATGTCTCTGTAAAGCGCTGCGTACAACTAGCAGCGCTATACAAGAACATGCTATTATTATTATATATATATATAGTTACGGACATTTTTGCTGCCCTAAGCCCTGGCGTAACGGGAAATCTGCCCCTGTCTATACTGTGTAATGCAGATCCAAGTGGAAGCTTCGAATGATTCTTTTCGGTTGGGAGCGAAATTGCTAGTGTGTGTTTCTTGTTCAGTGCAACAAATACT